>NC_083878.1:61344377-61374377 GCF_032452875.1 Bos javanicus
TCCCCAGAGAAATGAGCAGGTGTGGCCATTTATAAGCATGTCTGCTTATATTACAAACCAGCATAAGAAAAGTTTGAAATGGGTTGAAAAGATCTGCTAAACAGTTTTAATGTTTTACTCTAAATCCTATTTATTCAGTCAAGAACTGATCAAGCTGGCAGGAAAATACCTAGTCTACCCAAACCTTTAAAGATCTTGTAATTTTATTTTTTATTTTTATCTTTGGTTGCAAGTGAATAGGTGCACTTTGGTAATCCTTGCCTCTGGACAAGCACAAATTTTTTTTTGTCCTTTCTGAATGCCTAATAACAGAGCTTTGCTTCCTGTCTAATGATGAAAGGGTGGCAGTCAAGTTCTTTCTCTTATTTTACTATAAAACTGAGGAATTTCACGGACCATTTTGAGAAGAGAATCCAATGAAATATTAGCAGTACTAAGTAAAGCCCTTTAAAAAAATTAGATAAGTTAAAATGTATTTAGCCCAAGTTCATTTATTAAAACTATGAAAACACTGAAGAACACAAGTAAGCACAGGATATTGTGTTGTTAAGGGAGTTAAAGGACATGGAATATGGGTTTGTTGGTAGAAATACTCTGCTTTGTTCTGTTATAAATACAGATTTACAAAGACTAAAGATGCAAACTATGTTGAAATAACATATTTGTAAATTTTGTAAAAGCCTATTTCATGATAATGTGTGTAGACATGTTTCTTAAATAGAAAGCCTTCTCAATCTATAGTTTTCAACTGACTGAATAAAAATATCTAATGTTATAAAAGACACCCTTGGGTGGGTAATGATCTCAGCAGCTACATTGACAGTTTCTCATGTTTTAATTCACCTTCACAAATCCATGGCATCATTTTTTGGCTAAAGTAATGTCAGTCAGTGACATTTGCGGCAAGTATCAAAAGGACCCCCCATGGCAGCCATTTTTATTTGATTCTTAAGATCCAAAGGCTGCTGAAAGAACAATTGAATAAAGTTGAGGATTGGAGAAGCTTGATTTTCTTGTTCTCTGTGAAATGAAACTGTGGTCTTTTTCTTCCTCTTCCCCTTGAAAGCAAAAGTCTGCTAGGGGGTTGTAGCTGTGTCAAAGCCGCTGGGATGCCACTGCTGATCACTTTAATTACTACGACTAAGGAGGATAAAATTAAAAGTAGCACCATTGAAGCAGTAGAAGAAAGCTTGCCTAGATGTCGGTGAACTGTGAAATATAAAAATTGCATACCAGTACGTTTTTATGGAAAGGAAACAAGGAATTACATTACTTATTCTTGAAGAGTTTGTCCTTAAATTGTCAAGTTTTACTAGTGCGTCTATCTATGGCAGATTGTAGACCATTTTAGAACGATAAGGAAAATAGTATCTTGAAGACATGCTGTGAAAATATTTTTTCAGTTTATGTCCAAAGTGGTTAGTTATGATCCATCTTCTATATTTGAATATTTAAATCCGTTGTGTTGAAATACAAGCTTTTTGTACCATAACAGGACTTTAGCCTTATTCTGAAGATGTTAGGTAAGAGGAAAGTGGAGCTTAAATGTACCACATTCAGTACTTTTCTGAAGGCTTATAATTTAAGGTCAAGAATGTAAGTTTTAAATGAATATAAATAAGTTAATTTCTCTTTACTGCTACTGTTTTCAGTAGCACAAAGGAGCATTTAACCTTATTTGTATAGCCCAAAAATAAGTAAAAAACTGTTGTTGTTTTTTAATCACAACAGCAATAGGGCTTGAGACAAATTTTCTGAACACCAATAATGTAATAGACAGGACCAACCCTTTGAAATCAGACAGACACTGATTTTAATTCTTACTGTGCCATTTACAAGATGTATGACCTTGGGCAGTATATTTAAGTGCAATTCCATTTCTGTGAAACCGGAGTGACATTGGTTACCTCAGAGTGGTGAATGGTAAATGAGACAACACCTGTGAACACACTGCACAGACACACAGCCAGTATTTACTCAAAAATACAGCTTCCCTCTAAAGAGTGCATCCATCTTACAAAAGCTCAAATGCCCTATATAAATCAGTCTAACTCTCTTAATAATACTGTACAGAAAAAGGTAAATGCCATCAGACCCATTCTTAAAAAAATAGGAAACTGCTTCAATTTATTTAAGTTTATTTAGGCAGATAAATGAAAGATAAGTTTCCTATGTATTGAATTTTCAAATGTAATTTTTAATGACAGCAGTCTTCTAAGGTACTTACATTGCATCCCATTGAAAAGATTCCTTTATTTTTTTCAGCAGATTTGGTAAACAGATGACTTATTTACAGCTATGAGTCACTGTCTTCCTTTGAATGCAGAAAGGTGAAAACAGATAACACATTTCTGTATTTGAATTGTTTTAGGCAAACCATCATTGTCAGAAATACTCAAATCTACAAACATACAAAAATAACAAAATAATCATCATCCTTACTCTCTGATCATTTTATTCCTTTGACATAAACAATATGTTTCTTTTAAGTAAAAGATACAAAGATTTGGTACTATCTGTTCTTTAAATAATAATGTAAAAACTGACTTTTAATGAAGTTTATATGTAAAAATTAAGATGAAATAGTTTTATATATAAGGAATCTGGAAATTAGTAATACTATCAGTTAAATTGGTTGCATAATCAATTGCTGTAATTACAAGGTTTTCCTTGTGACCTTAACAATTAACTTCTGTTTTCTCAGTTGGCTCTTTGTCTTAAGAGAACTTAATGGGTGAGAAAACAAACAGCACCGATATGCCATCCCACTGGAGAGCTCTAGGCCCAAGCAAAATTGTCTCTGTGGTGTTAGGACATTAGTAGAAAAGTAAATCAAGGCAATCTGATAGGGAACTAGAATTCTGTCAATCAGGCTCAAGATTTTGTGCTGTGTCCATAAACTTTGTTTACTGTAGGGTTTTATGAGTTGTAACCTGCCCTTGCAGTGTGTTAATGAGACTAAATCTTGCTACTTGAGAATTGAATTACAGCACACCTCTGGGCTAATGGTTATAAACAGAAAGTCCCATTAGGGCTGCATTCTGATTTGTTCATTTGCATTTTTTTCTATTGTATGGAGAACAATGACAGGTAAATAGTCACAAACAAACAATTTACATGGAAATTGATAAAGTGTCCCTAATTAGTATTTAGAGTTGGTTTTATTAATGATTGTCTGCTTTAAATTGCACTCTTGGTAAGATCTCAGAAACATTTGCAGATGGGAGTATTACTGGGGGAGGAGGAGAAAATGGTAGGTGATAAGAAAAAGCTAGGTTCTCATTTCATATTCAGAAAGGTAGAATCATTTATTTCATTTTTATGCAGTTAAGATGACCCAAGACCACTTCATCTTAGTCTGAATCACCAAATTCCAACTCTGCAAGAAGTTATTACTCATGCGGTGAAATTCACTGAAACCTAGTTGCCTGAGGCATATCAAATAATGGTTTTTATTAGTGCTGTTAACTTCTCTTAAATTTGAAAGATGAAAGTTTAGTAAAAAGCTCAATTTTCCTCAGTTGGTCATGTAATTTGGTACTTTTGGGGATCAAATAGTTCGGAGGTTAAGACCAGGGCCCTGTAGTCAAACAGACCAGGATTGGACTCTGAGCTCTAACATCAGTTCTAGCTGTGAGATCTTGGAACTCTAAAACTAAATATTCTCATTGGTACAAATTGGGTTGTAAAAATTAAATGAGATCATCATACATATAAAGCACTTAGCACATAAAAGCTCAAGAAATATGAATCAGTTCAGTTCAGTTCAGTCGCTCAGTCATGTCCGACTCTTTGTGACCCCATGAACGGCAGCACGCCAGGCCTCCCTGTCCATCACCAACTCCCGGAGTCCACCCAAACCCATGTCCATCGAGTCGGTGATGCCATCCAACCATCTCATCCTCTGTCATCCCCTTTTCCTCCTGCCCTGAATCTTTCCCAGCATCAGCGTCTTTTCCAGTGAGTCAGCTCTTTTCATCAGGTGGCCAAAGTGCTGGAGTTTCATCTTCAACATCAGGCCCTCTAATGAACACCCAGGACTGATCTCCTTTAGGATGGACTGGTTGGATCTCCTCACAGTCCAAGGGACTCTCAAGAGTCTTCTCCAACACTACAGTTCAAAAGCATCAATTCTTCAGCACTCAGCTTTCTTTATAGTCCAACTCTCACATCCATTCATGACCACTGGAAAAACCATAGCCTTGACTAGACGGACCTTTGTTGGCAAAGTAATGTCTCTGCTTTTTAATATGCTGTCTAGATTGATCACTGGAGAAGGCAATGGCACCCCACTCCAGTACTCTTGCCTGGAAAATCCCATGGACGGAGGAGCCTGGTAGGCTGCAGTCCATGGGGTCACTAAGAGTCGGACATGACTGAGCAACTTCACTTTCACTTTTCTCTTTCATGCATTAGAGAAGGAAATGGCAATCCACTCCAGTGTCCTTGCCTGGAGAATCCCAGGGATGGCAGAGCCTGGTGGGCTGCCATCTCTGGGGTCGCACAGAGTTGGACACGACTAAAGCGACTTAGCATAGCATAGCATAGGTTGATCATAACTTTCATTCCAAAGAGTAAACTTCTTTTAATTTCATGGCTGCAGTCACCATCTGCAGTGATTTTGGAGCCCAGAAAAATAAAGTCAGCCACTGTTTCCACTGTTTCCCCATCTATTTGCCATGAAATGATGTAGTTTTCTGAATGTTGAGCTTTAAGCCGACACCAAAATCACCATTATCAAGCCTGCCTTTCCTTTTTATTTTCTAAGTTTAGAAATACTAATAATAAACTGAGGATTTTTGTGTATTATTATTATTGCATCTTCAGTTTCACTCTACCCAGTGTATACTACTCCTCTAACTACAAATAAGTCTGCCTCTCTAAATATTAAGAAAATTACTTTCTCTTGAATGTTAGCTCTCTAGTCTTTTGCCCCTACCACAACCATCCAACCCAGAAACCTGTCATCTCATTTCTTTCTTCCTTTCCCCCAAGACTTTTAAAAAATAACTTTTATTACAAATGTAGTGTGGTTATATTATAGAAAGTTAGACAATGAAGAGAAATTGAAGAAAACGTAAATATCACATTTCCATACCCTGATAGCTCCACCATGAACTTTGTAAATAACCTTCTAGGTCTGCATATATATTTTGCCAAAAAGACAAAATTAAGTTATTAATATATAAACTATTTTTGCAGTTGTTGTATTTTCTCTCATTTAATACTATGATTATATTCAGATTTCTTTAATTTATTCAGCAGTGTCCTTTACAGCTGGTTTATCCAACTGGTGTCTAACCCAGGCCTATACATTGCATCTGGTCAGGTCCCTCTTATTGGTGGGGATGGTGATTGGTTAGTTGGCTTTTGTTGTGTGTTTGTTTTTATAACTCTCTCTCATTAAAATGACCAGGTCAGTTAGCCTGAATATCCTACTTCCTAGGTTTGTTTGTTTGCTTCCTTGCTCTGTCATTTACCATGTTTCTCTATCTCCTGTGTTTAAGATAAACTGGAGATTATATCTAAAGGCTTAGTAGATTCACTTTAGACATAGTGCTTGCTTCATGTGCTTCACATCAAAAAACATGTTACATATGGTTGACTCAACATTAGAGATGCTAAGATTGACCATTAGAGTAGTGGTTTCTAATCCCTGATCTAGTTCTGATCTCTGGATTTAAAATACGATTTTCCTCTTAAAACCAGGAAATAATCTATATGGTATTACTTAATTAACCACATGATCTAATTATTAATGTGTAAAACAATCCCAAACATAATGGTCTAAATTACTTTTATTCTCACTAATTCTGTGGGTCAGGATTTCAGATAGGGTACAGTGTGTGTGCTTTGTCTCTGTTCCACATTGTCTGAAGTCTCAGTTGGGGTGACTTGAGCAGTTGGAAGTGACCCAAAGTGGCTAAAGGCTGATATTCTGAAGAAGCCTTTATTCACATGTCTGATACGTGAGCTCAGAAGACTCAAGACTGAACTTGGGAGTTGGGGGAGTGAAAAAAAAAAAAGACTGAACTTGGCTGGGAATGTGAACTAGTGCACCTGCATATGGCTTGGGATTCTCACAATATGACAGTTGGGTTCCCAGAACATATAAAATGCAAGAATTTCAAGAGAACTGGGCAAAAGGGTATAGCCTTTTCTGACCCAGCCTTGGAAGTCACCTTCAACACTTCTATTTTCTGTTGATTATATACAAGTCACTTACACTAGCCCATACTCAAGGGGAAGGGAATTAAATATGTCATCTCTTGATAAGGAAATAGCAAAGTCACACTGCAAAAAGTTTATAGGATGAGAAATACTGTCATGGCCATCTTTGGAAAGTATGTAATATAAATATCCAGTTTCCCAAAAAACATTTTCTTAAGAGCTTTAATAATAGTTCATAAGCCTTGCTAGAATCAATCATTCTTTTATGAGTGGCAAAGTTTCATTTTTTTTTTAATTTTACTTTTTAAGAAATTGTTAATATAGCTGGAATCATTTTATAAAGTAGAGTTTTCTGTCATCATTAACTGGGCTATTTATTAGTTGCCCTAAACTTCAGTTCCCACTGGAAAGACACGATAAGTGCTTGATTTTTTTCTCCAATTACTAATTTTGGGGAATTCTCTTTTTTAAATTTATTTATTTATTTATTTGGTTATGCCATATTTCAGTTGCAGCACACTAGATGTTCAGTCTTCGTTGCAGCACTTGGGATCTTTAGTTGCAGCATGTGAACTCTTAGTTGTGGTATGTGGGATCCACTTCCCCAACCAAGGATCAAACCTGGGCCTCCTGCTTTGGGACCACAGAGTCCCAACTGCTGGACAAACAGGAAGTCTCAGGGAGTTCTATTAAAAGCATCCACAGATGAGTTTATATATCCTTCTAAGAACTTTTTGAATGTCATAATAAATTGATGAATTTTCACTGATTCATTGTGTGATTTCATTGATTATTCAATTCATTGCAGTCATTGCATGTTTGTTTGATACTGAGTTGTTTCACTTTGCCCACTGGGAGCTTCAAGCTTGTGCTGCATTCTATACCCGCGTTAATTTTGACAGCTCTCAGTTCTAGCCGTCTCAAAATTTGTGAACAGTTGCCTGGGCTTGAACTGCATCAGTCTAGTGCCTACCCCTCTCTCTAATGCTATTACCTACCAAGTTTGATTGCCCTTTTTAAACGTTCAGACTCATTAACCTCTAACATTTACTGCAGTCGATTATTCCTTTTTTCATGAAAGCCTCTTCGTCTTTGATTCTCAGGATGTATCAGTGTTACAGTTCTCATCCCCTTCCTTCTCTGTCTCCTTTTCCTATTTTTACCTAAATGTAAATGTTTTCTGTGATTTAGTTAGTAGGTTTTATTTTTCTCTACAGTACTTCTTCAGGTGATCTTGTGTATTCCTGTCACTTCGGCCGTTAGCTCTGTAGTCATAGTTTGACTTCACTCCCTAGCATCATTTTCACTTCCCAACTACTTACATCTTGACTCAAGTGTCCAACCAGCCTCTCAAATCTAGTCTATCTTACCCCAGACTTCCAGCCTTTTCCTCTTATAATTCATCTTGGTTTTTCTATTTTTAATGCCACATTTCTAGTTACCCAAGTTTAAAACTTCTGAGTCAGCTTTTCTTCTTCCCTCTACCTCTAATCAGTTACCAAGAATTGGTACAGGTACCAGTTCTAGCTCTGATATGTTTCTTACACTTGTCTCCTTCCATTCCCATTGCCACTATCCCAGTTCTGAATCTCATTATAGTTTCCTTGTCCTATTTATAAGAGCCTCCTAAGTACTCTTTCCAGTCCCTCTCTGCCAACCTATTTTATACATTGTTGTTAACTGTACACTTCTGGTTAATCATTCCCCTTGGGGGGAAAAAAGTTACACAACAAAAGTAAACTTCTTTCTTCTGAACTCTTCTGTGCATTTTAATCACATCTCCTTATTGTGGCTGTTTTATCTTGCCCTCTGTATTATAAGCTTTGCTAGTATAAATTATAAATTTTCATGCCTGAAATTTCTATAGCAAGTACCAAGCACCAGGGTGTGTACTAAGGACCAAAGATACAAAGATAAGTCAAATCTAGCTCCTGCCTTTGAGTGGCTCAGTTCTGCTGAGAAGGAGGCATTTGTGCAGAGTTTTAACTTGATATGTAGTGTTTTAAAAAGTAATCACATGCACTACACACACACACACACACACACACACACACACACACACTTTTGTAGCCACAGAGAAGAAGGAGAACTTCTTTCCACCAGCAAGGAGGACAGAAGAGTAGTCAGAGAAATTTAGTGGATTTAAAATGAATCTTGAAGAATGAGTAGGAGTTAAATAGATGAGAGAACTTTCCAGGAAGATGAAATGATATATTCATTTCAAATCCATGGATGCATGAAACTGCATGATACAAACAATTTGTATAAATAGATGTGAGGTTTTATAGAGATTGGAAGAGGTTAAGAGAAGGTAACCACAGATATGTTGGGGCCAGATTATTTCAGGCTTTGTTTTGTCATAATAATAATGCCTTATATCATATACTTTCCAGTTTACAAAGCCGTTTCACATTGATTATTTGCAATTCATAATAACCTGTTTTTAGGGAGGCAAAATCTAATTTATTTAACTCTCTGTCATTTTTAGTTATTTCAAATACCAAAACCCACGCTAGATTTTACTTTTTCTTTTCAGTGTGTGTCTGGGGGGAGAGTAGAAATGGGGATAGTAGTACATCAGTACCTAATTCTGATTTTAAAACTATCAGCAATAACTGAGGAACTAATGTGCTATCCTATACCTGCCATAGCCCCCTAAAAATACCGTTTTCTATATTTGATCAACATGATGTAGCAGCATTTTCTACTATCAAAAATTTCCTTTAGCCAGTGCTGTATGCCTTTACTAGAAACATGCAAGTTAAATTTTAATCTTAAGAAAAAAAAGTATTAATTGAACTTCTGTTTTCAATATTGCGACTTTTTTCCTAAAAGCTCGGTCATTTTATTAATAGTTGATCCTGCTACTTTACTTTGGTAATTATATTGCCAAACATTCTTTAAAGGCTACTTTGAATTTTTAACAGACATTTTAATACAATAATTTGTAAATGTTTTAAAAAATCTGATTCTTGGATGTCTTTTAAAAATGGTGTGACATCCAACTGATATAGAGCATCCTATTTATAATGTGGGCCAAGCACCATGCTGTAAACCAGTTACTATCATGATGATCAGATTGAAAATGAAATTGCATTTCTGTCAATTACTGAGTTGGCAACTGTTCAATATATCTTAGCAGCAAGATGAAGAGCGACGTCGGCAGCTGAGAGAGAGAGCTCGTCAGCTAATAGCAGAAGCTCGATCTGGAGTGAAGATGTCAGAACTTCCCAGCTATGGTGAAATGGCTGCAGAAAAGTTGAAAGAAAGGTCAAAGGCATCTGGAGGTGAGTTGAAGAATCTTGTATCATATTCTACAGACAACCCAGAAATCCGTGATGGACCTTTCGGGACATTTTATTCTTACTTCAAAATGTTGTGCATCAAATACATAAAGTTTCTAACCTATTCATAGTAAATCAGAAGATGACTATTGCCATTTTTCAAAATCAACTCTTTGACTTAATTTTTAACAACTCAGGAAGTACTTTGATTATGATTAAGTATGATTAGTACTCGAGAAACACCAAGAATATGATTTAGGAGAAAACTCTGACAGTCCTTAGTTTGTGATTCCCCATGATGCCTCATCAATTGTATTAGAATGAGTAAAATGCGATCAAGTCCTCAGCATCTGGATCACAAGACTTGTTAGTCGAGAGCTTTGGCTTGAGAGATTTTCACTTTGAGCCAGATCTTTGGAAAGTAGCTTTAACAATGTTTCCAGCACTATATCCTGACATGTAAGAATTTTTAATAAGTCCCATATGCATTTCTCTTAGTCTTCTTATTTGAAGAGGGTCTTTTTCAATATCTGTAGAAATTTTTCTAAGCTTGATGTTGAAACAAGGACTACATATACATATAATTAAAGGGAATTTTAATTTTACCTGTCAGTGCCCAATTTCAGCACTTTTAACTTGAAACTTTTTACATTTTTATTTTAGTAGTATACTCAAGAGGGCTTTTTTATTTCAAAGATACGTGACCTATTTATCTTCCAGAACATGCCAGGTACTTGTTCTGAGTTAATCTTAAATGTTAAGATCATTCTGGAGAGTAGGCAAGTGAGGACTCGAATAAAACCTTAGAGAACTGAAACAAAGGAAACTATTTCTAGGTCAATAAGTTTCTTCATAGTAAACGGAAACTTACTGCTGTTATTTCTAATTGATCCCTTATATTAAAATCTTACTGTTGTAGAGTGTTCCAACAAATGCCTATAGCATGTTACCTCCCATCCCCATATATTTGAAAGCTGCTTTCCCAAATAGCTATGTTTCTGTCCATCTGGTGTTCTCAGAATGTTTGTTTCTTAGTTAAGTCTTTCATCTTACCTTTTCAACTCCTATCATTCAGAATTTTTATTACAGTTTCTATATGGAGAAGGGAATGGCAACCCACTCCAGTATTCTTGCCTGGAGAATCCCATGGACAGAGGAACCTTGCAGGTTACATACAGTCCATGGGGTCGCAAGAGTCGGACACAACTGAGTGACTTTCAGTACTTCAGTAACCGCTCACAGCTACATTTATATAATGCTATTATAATTTGCTTTCATTTATTATTAGTAACAAGATGTTTCTTTGATATCATAGAAATTCCAGATACTCTAAGTAAACCTTAGATGTCTCTGCTTCCTTGTATCTCAGAATGATTTAAAAAAAAAAGCCTCATATTCTTGACCCTCCAGATAGACTGTCCTAAAATTATTGATACTATCTCCATGTGACATTGTAAACCCATAGAAGAGTAAACATAAAATAGAGAGGCATCCACTGTCTCTTAATTTTTTTTTTTCCTAACAGGCAGCTGATAACAATGCTAAATGAGTTGTGAACTCTAGGAAGACTAAGGATTAAAATTTTCTGATTAAGGGTATGGTGTGAGTTAGCTATGTAATTGGTCTTATCTTTATAATCCAATCCCAGTTGAGGCTAAGCCAGAACTAGACTAGGTAGAGAGACTTAATCAGTGTTACAACCCCCAAAATGGGTAGCTTCCCAGCTTGGTAACTAGGGAAAGTGAAGACCTGACTTTGGCATCATTCAACAGTCCACAAAGTGAATAAAGAATAAGTGAGGATTGGATCTCTGAAACTAACAAAAAAGTACAGACTAGAAAAGGAAAAGCCAGATTAAATGAAGATGGGACAGAGTTCAACGGATGACTTATGAGAACCTGCTGAAGAGTCAAGACTCTTCCCTAAGATGACCAAGGTGATCAGGCCCATTTCTCTCATAGACCATACCATACCTTGGATGTTGGAAGTGGCCACATATCAGATGGTAGTCTGTTAATCAGACCTAAAGTTGACCTTCAAGTGGTGCAGGCCTATTTCTTGACCTCAGTGGTGGATTTTGGCCTGTCTTCATAAAGGTGTATGGATCTGACTAGGTCTGCTCGGGCATCAAAGCCTAAGCTGAAGCTTTCAAGGCCAGAATGGAATAGACCTTTAGTTCAAGGGAAAGGGTAAGATTCCTTCCTAGAATTCAACCATTCATACATACACATTTATCTATTTAGTGGTTCCAGCTGTTGTGTTGGGCCAGGATTTGGCAGAAAGGGCCCTAGGAAGGGCCAGAGTAAATTTTTACAGGCTTGCAGGCCATACGTTCTCTCTCTTAACTGCTTGGCTCTGCCCTTGTAGATTTGAACAATATGTAAATTAATGGGCATGCCTGTTATTTACTCTGAAAGCGTGGTAGGCTGAATTTTGCCCCCGTGCTATAGTTTGCTGGCATTTACATAGCCAATTAGATATTCACTTGATTTCACAAGAGTCTAATTCCTAAATGAAAATGACCCTTTGGGGTTGATAAGTCAGGAAACACAATTAACAAATTAGCGTCCACTCTTCCACTGTCTAATGGGAATTACCAAATCTGAATAAGGAATGGTGCAAAATGAGAGAGGGATCAGCCTAGATGATGGACTAGAGAGGGAAATTTTTTGGAAGCAGTGGTCCAGAGTGACAAAGAAGAGGGAGTAGTCAAGAGCTGAAATAATAAGGTGAAAGCACAACCTAGGGGATGTGTTGAACTTGGTACTCAGACTCATTGCCTGAACCTATTTGAAATGCTTGCTTTTTTCCATTCTCAGCAGCCAGCCTCAGTGAGGAAAGGAAACTTGCTAAGTTTGAGGTGAGGTGTCATGAGCCTCAGGTGTTCACAGAAAATATTTGTAAGTTATTTTAGGTCTCTGAAGCCAGGTATCCAAGCATCCCACTTGCATCCTATTTCAACCAGAAATAGCCTGATTCTTATGAAATAACAGAACCCGTCCAAGGAGCTACAGCCTCAGTTCAGTTCAGTTGCTCAGTTGTGTCCAACTCTTTGCAACCCCATGAATCGCAGCACGCCAGGCCTCCCTGTCCATCACCAACTCCTGGAGTTTACCCAAACTCATGTCCATAGAGTTGGTGATGCCATCCAGCCATCTCATCTTCTGTTGTCCCCTTCTTCTGCCTCCAATCCCTCCCAGTATCAGGGTCTTTTCCAGTGAGTCAACTCTTCACATGAGGTAGCCAAAGTATTGGAGTTTCAGCTTCAGCATTTGTCCTTCCAATGAACACCCAGGACTGATCACCTTTAGGATGGACTGCTTGGATCTCCTTGCAGTCCAAGGGACTCTCAAGAGTCTTCTCCAACACCACAGTTCAAAAGCATCAATTCTTCGATGCTCAGCTTTTTTCATAGTCCAGCTCTCACATCTATACATGACCACTGGCAAAACCATAGCCTTGACTAGACGGACCTTTGTTGGCAAAGTAATGTCTCTGCTTTTTAATATGCTATCTAGGTTGGTCATAACTTTCCTTCCAAGGAGTAAGCGTCTTTTAATTTCATGGCTGCAATCACCATCTGCAGTGATTTTGGAGCCCAAAAAATAAAGTCTGACACTGTTTCCACTACAGCCTAGCTTTTACTTTTTCGCCTCTTGAAATAATTTGAAGGCTTAGAAGAGAGTCAGGTGATATTGTGGTATTCTACATGTGTTTTTTCAATTTTTGCTTCATTTTTTAGTTGTAGACCTATAACAGCCTTTTAAACTCCTCATTTTAGGTAACAAACTTATGAGTTCATTTATTATATTGATCTTACTTGGCAAAGTACAGTTGTTTGGGGCCAAAGTGTGATATTTTCATTTTCAGTTATGTGGTATTGTGGTCAGAGAATATGGCCTGAATTTCTGCTTTGAGAATTAAAAAGTTTTTATTTTGCCTAAACAAATGTTGCATTTTTATTAGTGGTCCATGGGCACTTGCAAGGAAGGTGTTTGTCCAGTTTGAAGATGATATTATATCTATAATTGCATGGTATATATTATATAGATTTTATATATTTATGTATACTTAAATCTGTGTATATTTTGTGTCATATCTATGATACCTATCATATCATATATATGATATTTTATGTCATATCTATTTATTTTTATTCTGTAGTTTATTGGTTTGATTTGAATTAGGTTAGAATCATTTATGGAGAAGGCAATGGCACCCCACTCCAGTACTTTTGCCTGGAAAATCCCACGGACGGAGGAGCCTGGTAGGCTGCAGTCCATGGGGTCGCTAGAGTCGGACACAACTGAGTGACTTCACTTCCACTTTTCACTTTCATGCATTGGAGAAGGAAATGGCAACCCACTCCAGTATTCTTGCCTGGAGAATCCCAGGGACGGGGAAGTCCGGTGGGCTGCAGTCTATGGGGTCGCACAGAGTTGGACACGACTGAAGCGACTTAGCAGCAGCAGCAGCAGAATCATTTAACTTTTTTTTTTAAGGGATCATTTAACTATTAAGCAGACATCTTTGCCCCTCTTTGATTTAGATGGAATAGTATACTTTGTTTTTGGATTTCAAATGGATAAATGAAAATTAAAAAAATTTATCTATGAGACTGTGTGCCTGCATTATCCTTATTTCAGTTATGGTAAATAGATTTGTCTAAATTTGTTCAACCAAAATAAAATCTTACAGGCCTTCAGTAATTTTTATTTTCAGCTTTCATTAATAATATATTTGTATTGTTTTCTATCATTTGTTTGATTTTTATAGGATAACTTTACAAGTTATAAATTTTACAGGGGGCCTTCAGTGAGAATTTTTAAATCATGATGCAAATAAGATATCTTATTCTGAAAATTTTTTTTTCTTCAAAGAAATAGTTTCATGTAAATGTAGGTGTTCTCTAAACTACCATTTTGTGTAAATATGTTTTTAACAGTAGCTTCAACTTCTTTTGTTTTTTAAGTACAGATATTCTTTTTTTTTTTTTTTTTTTACTGTTGCCTTATGTTCAGACTTTTCATTCAATTTATTTATAAATGATAAGTCTTATAAGACTGGCCTTATTTCTGTGCTATTAATCATACCATTGGGATCCCCATTTTGCTTATAGTGCTATACAGTGTCAGTTGGAATGCATTGTCTCATTCCAGTGTATGTACAATCTCTTTCTACTTTTTCCCACATACAGGCCATACTTGCAAACCACCTTCTGTTGTGTATTGTATCTCTAGTTTACTTTATGCCACGCTTACCTGCTGCTGCTGCTGCTGCTGCTGCTGCTCCTGCTAAGTCGCTTCGGTCATGTCCGACTCTGTGCGACCCCATAGACGGCAGCCCACCAGGCTCCCCCATCCCTGGGATTCTCCAGGCAAGAATACTGGAGTGGGTTGCCATTTCCTTCTCCAGTGCAGGAAAGTGAAAAGTGAAAGTGAAGTCGCTCAGTCGTGTCTGACTCTTAGCGACCCCGGATTGCAGCCTACCAGGCTCCTCTGTCCATGGGATTTTCCAGGCAAGAGTACTAGAGTGGGTTGCCACTGCCTTCTCCGGCCACGCTTACCTAGTGGGTTTTAAATGGGTAGCCTTAAAGATATATATAATCTTATATATATCATATATTTAATATGTAATAATTTAAGCACACACACAGACACACATGTACTTTAGTTCTGCTAAAATTCATATAGAGTATTTCGATAGGTATTAAGAAACGTGTAACAATAACTGTTGAAAAAAATTCAAGTGTTCATTGTAAAACTGAAGTCAGTGAATGGAAAGAAAGTGGAAATCTATTCTTAAGAAAACCTGATCATTAGAGGAGATCAAGTTTTACTCTTCCCCTTCCCAAATAGTAATCCTTTTATCTAAGGTTAACAATACATTTATAAACTTTTAAGTTAGCCTATTCAGCATTACTGGTGAGGGGTAATATGGGTAGAGATTTCATTTAGCCAGGAAATAAAATGAATGGCACCTGTTTAACATCACACATTATCCTGGCACTGTATAAAGGAGTAAAGACTATCCCACTGCATAACCCCAGGACCTGAAGTACCCATATCCAACCACTGTTCCAGACTTAGCTTCTCTTTATAACAATGCCATCGTTCTAGTCACTCTGTCTGGGGAGTCAGTGTTGACATCTGTCTCACTCTTCCTCTCATCAGTATCCCTCCCAACTACCCAGTACCAGTTGGTTTTCAAGTCATACCCACTCCCAATTATTTTATGATATATTAAGCTCTCCATACTACTTGCCTGAAGGTTATAACAGTCTCCAACATGGATTTCCTGCCTCCACCCTTTCTGTTCTAGAGTCCATCGTCTTACTCAGCGATCTCAAACGAAGGGTGATGTCACATGGCTAATATATTCCTGTGTGCAATCCCTGAACCACTTTTTCTTTCATATATGAAGGTATATCAGAATGTAAGCAAGAGTAATATTTTAGGAATAATATTGGAGATACTTTAATTCATAAAAACATAAGCTTCAGTGCTTCTGTAGTAATTATACATATTTCACAACTGATTACCATAAAACACTGTGGTAGAAAACTGCTTATATAGACTGTTCTCAACTTAAACAACACATTGCCCATCATGTTTGACCAGCAAACCAGTGTCCCTCTATTCCTACCAAGTAAAATCTTTTTACCTTTTAAGTCTTACTTCCCATTATTTCACTTTAAGTATGCTTGAGCCAGATAGGACTTTACACCATTTTTTGAACATAATCTACACTTTCCTGCTCTCATGCCACTAAACCTCTTCCCTCAATTGTACTTTTTGAAATTCTGTACATTTCTGAAGACTCAATTTAAAGGTTAGGGCTTCCAAAAAATAGTTCCTTGTGCTACTGGCAAAAGAATAATCTTTTCTTTTCTATTCTATTCTTCAAAAGAATAATCTTTTGAATTTGCTCTGTATCTTATTTTTACTTCATAACACTTAACTGTCCTACATGGTATTACAGTCATTTGTATGTATAACTTTTGGTCCCTGGGTTGGGAAGATCCCCTGGAGAAGGGATAGACTACCCACTCCAGTATTCTTGGGCTTCTCTGGTGGCTCAGATGGTAAAGAATCTGCCCACAATACGGGAGACCTGTGTTCAGTCCCTCGGTTGGGAAGATCCCCTGGAGAAGGGAATGGCTACCTAGTCCAGTATTCTTGCCTGGATAATTCCAAGGACAGAGGAGCCTGGCAGGCTACGATCCATGGGGTCGCAAAGAGTTGGACATGACTGAGTGACCTTCACTTATATATAACTTTAAGGTGGAATAAATGTCTTAAAACTTGATATCTTATAAAACTTGATATCTCTTCAACATCTAGCAGTGTTTTGTAAATTGCAGTTTCAGTATACAATAGAAGTTTCTTGAATAAGTAAATGAATGAGTGTTGAATTTTGTGCTTTCACTCTAGATTAATTATGGACAGTAGAAATCAATAGAGGCTGGTTGCAGGAACAAAATACCATACTTTAAAATCTATTGATAGTAAACTCTCTGACAGGAGGAAGTGTTCTGAACACTTTCTTGGTACTCAGGAAATATTTGTTCATTCATTTCCCTTTACTACAGAATTATTTAGAGAAGAATTTTTGAGAACAATGAAGATGATGGTGCTGACTTTTATGAAATTAGTCAAATAGTTGTACTAAGCACAGTCAATTAGAAAAGCTCTCTCAACTAATTGTACTTAAATAATATAGCCAAGTATAATACCTTAATGATTTGAAAGCATTTAGCAATATTTTCCCTTGGGGGCATTTCTCATTCTTTTTCTCTCTGTTATATTCTTCTAAATGGCTTCCATTAGGAAGTCTTCAATAAATGTAAACTATTATTATTAATATTAATGCTCACAGTAAATATTTACTTGGGAAGCCCAAAATCAAACACACACTGTACAGGGAAAAGGACAAATATTGAAGGTTTAAGCCAAAGTTATAGAATTTAGAATTTCTCAATTGCAATAACCTTTGGAATATCTCATTATTAATAAAAGTTGCCCTATGAAAAATAAACTGTAGAATAGTAGGGATATTCTTCAACTCCCAGGGCTAGACAGATATTTCTCCAAAAGGTGCATTGCCTATCAGTAGCAGAATTTAAAGCTTAGCTTCTAATATACAGATCTACTGCTATGCCTTTTTAAATAGATAATATTGAAAATTACTTAACCAACTTATGATTAGGATTTAAAAAGGAAAAATATGTAATATAATTAATTATGACTTATAATACATTTTGCTAAATGTATAAAAAAATAGTATAATCTACCTCATTCCCATGTACTTAATTTTGAATAATAACAGTGTTTTCCCAGCTTTATGTCTTCCACGATATACTGTCTTAATTGTTTCTGAACTTTCTTTTGCATAAAGGTACTGTCTATTCTCATCTCAATGTTTGTTCTTAATTTGTCTATAATGCTTTCGCTCATATTTCATCAATAGTACAAAAGCATTTAAGTCTTCATGCAGATAATTTAAAAATAGCTACAAGTTTATAAAGAATGATTTGTTTCTTTATATATTTCTAGTAAATGATAAAATGTGAAATTTAGAAATATTATTTGGTGACTTTTTTATTTGATGACTTTTTTATCGAACCAACTTTATTTTTATTTACTGTCATTAGAAATTAGCAGGAGATTACATTTTAAAATATAGGGATTCAGTGAGCTCAATAATTCAGAGACAGCATGTGGCAAATTGTCAAAATCTTTGCATCTGCTTTGATGTGACAATTCATCTTTGACATGGAAATGTAAATATAAATGTTAATCCAATAATGAAAAGTTGACTTAAAACTGATTTCTTAACTTGCTTGTCTGTGTCAGACCTGAATTTGAACTGTCATTAAAATACTGTTTTTTCTTTCCTATATAAAATAGAAATAATATACTAATAATCTACTAACATTATTGCTACATGTTCCTACAGATGAAAATGATAATGTTGAGATAAATACTAACGAGGAGATTCCTGAAGGCTTTGTTGTAGGAGGTGGAGATGAACTTACTAACTTAGAAAGTGACCTTGATATTCCCGGTAATTTCAAATTATAAATACTTTGTGTCCTGCTGCATGGCAAACTCTTCTGTTACATTTTTATTATTATCTCACCAATAATGATAGTAAATTCTTTTCGTAGTTTTATTACATCTTATGCCCTCACAAATCATTTAGCTAACTCCATCTTCCATCAATTTTATTTATTTTGTTTTAGGCTTAATGTTAAAATTAGCAATAATATTGAAATGGCAAATGTTTGTTTTTCTCTTATTACTAAGATTCACTTTGGTATTTTATGGGACAATTTGTAGACATTCTGTGATTGGTTCCCTTCTCAGCCTAAATATTTTGTTGTGATGTTCTAAGATATAGATGAAGCATTGGAATGCTTCAAATAGTAATCTAAACCATGGATCAGATTTCCTGATTTGGTTTGAAATTGGTAGTCTTAGTAGGAATATTATTTTATAAATTTTGTGCTTACTTTAAGTATTTAAATATTACTACTAATAAATTATTTTATGTGTGCTTAATGATTACAGTAAAACTCTTTGAAAACTGCTTATATAGATTACAATTAAATTAATCTCTTATTGTGTATCAATAGATATCATACCAGTAATCACATTTGCGATTGAACTGAGTTCTTGTATAAAATATAAAGAGATATCATACCAGTAATCACATTTGCAGTTAAACTTCTGAGTTGTTGTATAAAATATAAAGATAATTGCTTGTGGTTTAATAGATGAGTGTTCCATATGCATTACCTTTGTAAGTTAGCAGCAGGTAGCTTTGTAAACATAAGGGGTTCCATAAATGCTTATTAAATTGAATTCTTATAGCAGTAAAATGTCTTTGGCAATTACAGGTAAGAAAGTGAAATCCCTAATGTTTATCTTTTTCTGTGAAAAGCTACAGGGAGGGAGACACTCTCTTCTTCCCAGCCATGGCATGTCCCTACAATGCTAACCTGCTTTGTTTCTTCCCTGTTTGAAATCATGCTGTTATTTCTGCAAAAAAACAGTCAACCAGAGTCTTCCTAACTATGGACAGCAGCTCCCCGCCCAAAAAATCTGTGTCTCTTGTCAGTAGTTCCTTCATGGCTTAGTATTAAATAATACTTTACTAGATACAGGGCAATATATTTATAATTATTCAAGTCCAGAAGAATGCTGATATTTAAGGAAATTTTTAAAAATTTTAACCCAAAATTAGGACTGCCTTTTACTTCTTTCAATTTAAAATACCTACTCACCCTCTCACCACAGCCACTGTCAAAGTCTTTCAGAAATTGGTATCATGTCTTTACCACTGAGGGCACCCATAAGTTCAGAATTAAAGCCTTAACATTCGATTCATGGAAGTATAAAATCAGTGACAATCAGTGGTACATATTTCCTGATTTAATAGTAGATTATGAAGACAGGAGAAATTAACCCTTTTTTGGATAAGGTAAGGAGAATTTTTTAGCTTTAGTTATAGCAACTTTGTGAGATATTTTAATGTATTTAAAGGCTGACTAATATTAAGGCTTAACAGGCTTGACTCTTTTCTTTTTAAAAACACTCTTCCTACTTTTTTGTATACCAAAAAAGAAAACACATCTCAGTCTTCCTGTTTTTGGAGTTAACTAATACATTGTTTACAGTTCTCAAGCATGCCAAGTGCTGGCATGTACATAGGACAGATTTCCAATTCAGACTATGGTTTATTTCATGGCAATAAGAAATAGGAATGAAAAAAAAGAAATAGGAATGCAAACTGGAATCTGAAAACACGTAGCATACATTATGATTTTTATCCTTGCTTTATTTTTCCCAAAATTCTTTTTTTATATCTATATAAAAGTCATAATGTTTTAATAATAAATTGTTTAATCTTTATCTTGATTTGACCATAGTTCATCAGATATTGTTTTAAAAAGAAGCCTGGCAATATAAACTGACCAATTTGCATGAAAGTAATGATAATAGCATTTATTAAGAATCTTATAATTAGAAAACTTATTAATCTTTATGAAAAATATCATTCACCAAATGGTCAGCATGTCTTTTATAGTCATTTTATTAAAGAGTTGCTTTGAGTGAATTTTTTAAATGGAATTGTTTCCATTTGCTTCTGAACTATTTTATTAAAGACTAATTTACTTGCTAAAAATAATTTGAAATTATTTTTAAAGTTATAGCCATTTTTTATTTTAAATTTCTATCCATATTTTATACATTGCAAAATACAATAATCTTTATTTCTGCCCTCTAATTAGAAGTTATTTGTGAACATATACCCTATTTCAATGCTGGGTATATCTGTACACACATAAACATTGGATTCTAACAGTATATACATGACTGTCTAAGATCATGTTAAGAGCATAATATGGCATTTTATGTCTAAATTTAATATACTAGAAGAATTAAAATTACAAAATAATATAATTTAGAATCAAATGCATTACCTCTTTTAAATACCCACTTTGTAATACCTTCTTTTATTATAAACAACCTATAAAGTTGCTAATATAAATATATGCATTAAATATGGCCTGAGGTTTTAAGGTAAGCATAGCTGCTATTAACCATAGAATAACTAAATGGTCTTTAGGCATGTTGACTGTATTCTTTATGGGGACTGATTTTGGGGAAAAGCACATATATATGCTAAGAGACTAGATTTTATTTATTCCCACCACAAAAAAAAAAATGATAATTTTGAGACATGATAGAATTGTTGACTAATGCTGTGATGGTAATCATATTGCAATATATGAATGTATCAAATCAATACATTGTACACCTTAAACTTACACAATGTTATATATTAATTTTTGAAAAAGGGATATAGTCAATATCCCTAAAGACTACTTAGTTATACTATAGTTACTGTATAATAATTATAGTTACATAGTATGTAATATTGTTTATAGTAGATATATAGATGCAAAGGTCTGCATATGTTTGGTCTTATATGTTATTTCACAACTCTAATGTCCTTCTTTCTGTTTTTTAAAATATAGTAATATTTTTATGATGTCCGTTAAATTGATAGCTACACATCTAAATGTAGTTCACACAGTTATTCATAATATTTACATATTTAACAGAACAAGACACTAAGTTGGCAGACTTGAAGCTGAAGAAACTCCTGGACACTCAGCCACAGGTGGCAAATTCACTTTCCAGCACTGCTCAGAAAGCTGTTAATGAAAGTTCAGAGCAAGACATTAAGGTAAATCTTACTTAAAATATTTGACTTGGTATCTGTGTATTCGAATTCCCACTGGTACTTTATAATTCTAAAGTCAGTTTCTTACCAAATTCTTCATATTAAGATATAAGAATTTTATGAAATAGCTGATAAATTGAATGTCAGTATGATAATCAGTATGCATATACTGTTTTTCAGAGAAACTACTACTTTAAGTTGATATGTAAGTAAAAGTAAAAGCTATTCTTGACTTCTATATGCATCTGTATTTTGCTAATGAGAATATTGTTAAGAGAATTCTAGCATATTCTGTCATCTGCAGCCTCTGACCTGTTAAGATGAATTAATATCTGAAGATGATATGTGATTGAATATAAATTTTGAAGATACTTGCATGTGCTTTGTGCCAGTATAAATCTTACCTTGTGTAAGATTTTAGCCAGAATGACACATTGTAGGATGATGATAATGATGATGATTTGTAGTATTTATATTATCCCCTCTCAAGCTGTCCCCCCTTTTCCTTGCAGTGTATCATTAATATTTCTCTAGCTTTAGGGCACTTCTAGTCTTGTATAACTTTTCACCCACCTGCGGACAGTGGGGACTGCCCTGCTGACTGAAAGGATTTCCTTTCCCTGACACAGAGATGCTTTGAAGTCCCAAAACAATGACTTTCATTGCTTTTCCCTTATACTGTCGGTTTCTATAAATTGGTGATGAAAGTGTGTGGCAGCACCAGAGGACTTTTGGTCTCTATCTTTGAACAAAAGGAAGCCTGGATCAGGTCTGATTTTTTGCGTTCAATTTAGCTTTCTGCACTGGATTTAATGCAGAATGAAGCGGGCCTAAGAATAATACAATGGATTGAAAAGGCTAACTGAATTAGTGGGTTTAGAGGAATACATTTGTAAAGTGGCAGAAGTCCCTAGTCATAAAAAGGTTTCTTAAGATGGGATTTGCTAGCTAATCACACTGATATTTTAGCATGTTGCCAGGCCTCAAAAAATTTAGCTGTGTTTGTTTATTTTGGTAAAGACTTGAGTTTTACACTATTGGGCAGTTATTATGATGCAACAGTAGAACACACACTTTTCTTACACAAATAAAAGCCATAATTGTTTCTATCCTAGCTACATAGGTAGCGTATTATAAGCATGATACTAATGTAAATATATAACTTAAAAAAATGAAATAGATATTTTCATTCTTAAGGTTTAATTATCTAAATAGATGCAGATGATTTTGCTTTCCAAAAAGCCCTTCAATGTAGTTATTTTCAAACTTATTCCAACAAAAGGTGTGCTTTAAACAGCTTGTCTTTGTATGGATCTTTTTAGTTAAGATTTTTTAAAATGATGCTTATAAAGAACATATAGTCCATCTGTTCCCTTGAAGCTTTCAGCATTGATTTGGGGTTTTATTTTTTTTAATAAAATGCAGTTTACACGTTTATAAATGAGGCATTTTGTGTTTGTGGAAAAGGATAAACTGTTACCTTCCCTTGAGGATTCTGTATCCCAGGCCTCCTTGAGGCTAGAGAATAGGCCATTGGAGGACTCCCTCATTACTGATTGTCTCAATGCAGAGGAAGGGCAAAGTCTTGGTAGCTTTTGATAACCAGTTTCAGCATTCAGCAGGCTTAGCTATTAGTCATGCATCTTAGCCTTTCCCTATTTACTTTCAAAACACTTAATAAAAATAATAAAAGATTAGGTATAAAATGAAATATTTGTTTGGTACACAGCACCTCGGTATCTGCAGCTTCCACACACTGCAGTGGTTCAGTCTTCTGGGATATTTCTTGTTGATAGAACCATTTGAATTTGTTACCAGTATTAACATAGGAAGCTCTGGAAAAGATAATTGTAGTTTCCTTAGCTGTAAAGGGCTTACTTACAAATCTGGCTTTGGAAAGTTATAGCTGATGAAATGCAGTTCAGTGGGGTAGTATTATAATCCTACCTTTTAGCCTTCATCCAGCATTAGTGGTTTATCTCAATGGGCATAAAATTAGAAACTAGTTCTTCTTGTCATACAAGTCTGTGGGACTGTACAAACCAATGGGGCAGAATAGTGAGGCTGTGGGGTGGGTGCGGGTAGACAGAGGTAATGTGGCATCTAAATGATACATATCATCAGGAGAAGACAGGGAGGTTTACAGTATCTAACGAATCAAAGTTATCAAGAGTGATTCTCTGTTTAAACCCTGTCTCCCAAAGGTTTTGGTTACAGGCAACAGACTTGCAGTTGAGCTGTTTAGAACTCTTTACAATCCTTTTTCCTTTCAATATATTTCTAAATTGACATTATCTTAAATCAGTAAAAGTTGTTTATTAATGTGTAATCTCACATTTATAAGATCAGACTCTCAGCACATTTGTTTTACTTTTAGAATGGCACAGAGGATCTCAGGACTGAGCGATTACAAAAAGCAACAGAACGGTTTAGAAATCCTGTTGTGTTCAGCAAGGATGCTACAGTCAGAAAGACTCAACTTCAGTCTTTCAGTCAATATGTTGAGAACAGACCAGGTAAGAACACTTTTTTAGATGTTTTCCCATCTTACAGTTTAACAGTATTTAGCTGTGTGTGTGTGTGTGTGTATATGCTGATAATGTAAATCCACATTTTAATATACAACTATCAAGCTTTATAATAATTTTACATGTCTTTCCCTTTTTTTTAAGAGATGAAAAGGCAGAGATCAATACAGGAAGATACAAAGAAAGGAAATGAGGAGAAGGCAGCGATAACTGAAACTCAGAGGAAGCCATCAGAAGATGAAGTGCTTAATGTATATTAATTTTTTGTGTGGTTTCATGATTGCTGATAATTCCAAACTGTATGTGGAAATAGTGCCTTTATTTGTTAAAATGAGATGTTAGGTTTTTTAAGATGTCAATCTCCAGTGCATTCAAAGCAGAGTGAGAGGGGTGCACTGTTGAATTAGTCTGCAGTGTGGTGATAATTGTCAGATAAAAAAAAATGAATTTTTCAGAGTTCCACAGCCCCAGCTTCCTTGAGACATTTCCATCAGGGCACTTCCCATAAAGAGATTCCAGTATTGATCTACCAGGAGGATTTTAATTATTACAATAGCAGATACCGCAGAGCTGCAGTTAGAGGGAAGAGTCACATGAGACCTGCTAGAATTTCTCAGCCAACCCATTTTGTTGGCTTGGGTTAATGGGTGTTCAACCTTTCCATTATCCAGATCAGCCGTGAATTACTAGCTGAATGATGTTTGCATTAATATAATATATATGGTAATTTCTTCACTTAATTAACGGGGAGGTTCAGCTCAGTAGGGGTATGGGCTGATCATGTGTAAAATTGATTTGTGAGGGAAATATTTGATAGACCGCAGGGAGAAAGCTGCTTTTGATGGACAGCTGCGGGACAGAAGCAGGAAGAACAAGTTTTAACTTGAATTTTTGTCTGGAAGCATTGCTCTCTTTCATGGTGCTACTTTTTAAAATTATTATTATCTCCAGTTTGTGTAAATATTTTCATTGTTTTTACTGTTAAAATTGTTTTTGTTGAATTTTAAAACCCTTGCAAATGTACTGAGAGTTACAAACTATATTTTAAGGCTCTAGAAACTTCTCATTTTTAGGTTCTCATCCTAAAGTTATTTCACTAAAAGAATGTCTTAATACATAGAAGAGGTACCTCGTATATCCTGATGAAATATTTAATATAATTTATAAGTTACAGAATATTTGAGTATACTGTATACTCCCACTATTTAAATCTGGCTATAAACTTAATGAGTATTTTTAACTGAACTGGTGAGTAGAAGCAGTGAAGTTTATGTATTACTTATCACTTCTGTTTTCTTATATTTGTATTACTCTTACTGTGCTTGTTTTTTCCCCCTGGATGGGATTGAGAAAAGAAAAGTCCGTTTTGAAAATGCTCTGGTCTCTGGCAGATAGAGCCACTGAATTTTAAAGTTACCATTAGCATTTATTCTGTTCTTATAATTTTTGCTTTATTTCATATTGAGGTGAGAGAATATTCACTTTGTATGAATCTTTAAAAAATACAGTGACTTATTTGATCAGTCTATCCTGAGACATGATTTATCAGTTTCATGATTTTTAAAAAATATTTCAGTTTTCAGTTTGTCAACTACCATAATCAGTCTAACAATAAGCTGGTTTAAATTGAGTTCATATTTACTAGTTCCAAAGATAAATAAGTTGTTCATGTGGTTAGACAGGTTTGTTGATTATGAGACTTTCAAAATATCCTCATAATAACATAATTCTTGATTTAGTTTCTTATTTAAGGAGTAGCGAAAGATAATTCCTCATGGCTTCTTAGAGATTAATATGCTCCTAGGTAGGGAAGGGATTTGACAGAGGAAGGTTGCTCACATTTATTTCTTAGTAGTGGCAGTGGTAAGAGTAATCACTTACGCAGTTCTTTAGTGTTTGTCAACTACTTAGGAAACTTACCCCTAGAAATGTCACAAGATACACATTCCGAAGGGAGCTGTAATGAATCAGTTTGGTACTATACCACAAATAACCCTGCCCCTAATGATTTAAATTTGTAATATGAAAATAAAAATTAAGGTTTACTGGTACTTTATAATAGAACTGCTACTTAAAATAGAACTTCTAAGGATAAGTTTTTTTTAACATGCATGGTTATAAAAAGGGAAATTTCAGATTAAAATCCAAATTTGGTTCCATGGAAGATTAACCAAATCAGTGTACTGGTAGCATTAGATCCAGTGTAGCAAGGTTTGAAACCACCTGTCAAGTTAAAATTCGCAGCTACAATAATTAGTAATACATCAACACAATGACATGTTAAAGTACAGAAGCCAGCTGGAGGGGAAACTGGAGATATTAGAAACTTCTCTTTCATCATTTAAAAAAAAGTTTTTAAAGTATAGTCACTATGAAAAGAAGAAATGTATCTTTTTAATTTTATATTTCTGTAAGAACAAATCTGATATTCTTCCAGATAAATTCTTTAAGAATCAATTCCTTAGCTAAACTCCATTTTTGTATATTATACTTTTGAATTAAGGATGTCATAACTGTTTGTTTTGACAGCCACTAAGGGAAAAATTATCTTTGTCCACACTTAATAACTGACTCAACTCTAGGAGAAATTTTTCTTACTCAGTATTTACTTTTTAAATCTGGGTGTTAAATTATAATACTAAACAGTTGAGGTTTTCTCTGTTTACAAAAGTTTTGCTGTATATAATACATATGAAAATGTTTTGAATCACAGGGCGTCGATTTTTGGTACTAAGGGTGATACTAAAGGCGTATTTGGTTCTCTAGGTAAGTGCTTTACTAAGTGTTTGTAGAAAGGAAAAAATGCAACTTACAAGTGATTTTTTTTTCCTTCCTGTTTGTTCTCCTTAACAGAAAGGGTTCAAAGACACCAGTCAGTATGTTGTAGGAGAATTGGCAGCACTAGAGAATGAGCAAAAGCAAATTGACACCCGTGCCGCGCTGGTGGAGAAGCGCCTTCGCTATCTCATGGACACAGGTACGGTGCCCAATTACACTGTAAACAGTTTTGGCAAATTGAGCGTTCACAAACTCTTATAGAGTTTTGGAAGTGTGAATCTTTGAAGCCTGAATGTTCAGCAGAACTGCCTTGAAAATAAAAAGGCTGCGATTTGCAGCCACCTCTCTGGGCCCTGGTGATAAGAGTGCCTTCATGGGAAGTGATAACTCGCCCTGATACCGTGTGAGCCAGCACTATTGAACAGTGTGCTCATCCATGCAGAGTTGGAATACACATCTGTGCCTCATTGATATGCCACTGCTTAAAAAAAAAGTAAGATCTTCACTGTTCTACTGATTCATTGGGAAAAAAAAAGATTTGGCCAGCTAAAGCCATGTACTGCATGAAACAGAGCACTATGCATAGGGGACGGCTCCATGGACTAGATCACTGAAATTTGAGAATACTATCTGGTTACTGATGCTCCGCAATTTTTTTTCAAGAGAACAGCTTTTTAAAAGTCTGTAATACTTTGTGTCACAGTTGCATTTGAAAGGATTAAGGTATATAGGAAGGTTTGTAAAAATGGTTTAGAGCAGCAAGTTAGCTCCTAACCAGAGGATAGATTGGCATTTAATGCTGAAACGCCAATGGTGATTGAATAGATCTAAGTATGCAGTAAGCTACTGGGGTGGGGTGGGGAGGGTACTGTGTGTATATTTTTAAGAAATACATATGCATTTGTTTCTTTAAAATGCTGCTCCTACAAAGGGGTAAAAATGGGAAATAAATTGAAATCATTCATACCAAATTAAAAGTAAACTATGTTAAGTTAAAAAATGTCAAAATATAAGTAGAAAATCTATTCCTCTAATTAATTGCTTTAATTTTATATTAAATAGATTAGTAAATTACTAGTGGATTAGAATTGGAAAGCTTTCTTGAACTATTTCTTCTCTATCTGCCAAAGATGTATTTACAACTAATAAACTCCTTCAGAAATAATCATTTATATGGGACATTTGAAAATTGCCTACATTAGTGAAATCAGAACACACTAGACTATGAAAAGGCCTTTGGTTTTGTATGACCGGATTGGTTTCAAACTGTGTTCTGTGGAGACTTTAGGGCTTTTTCATAAAAGAGCATTGTGTCACAAGAGAAAAGACTGGAAACTCTGTTTCCTTTCCTTCTTTCATGCTTGGAACCTGATTTATTGAGGGTTCTAACCAGAACAGACTCACTTTCTCCTTCCCATCCCACATATTACCAGTGAAGCTTTGTAGTGGCCCTCGTCCCAACTATAAATCATTTATTATCTGAAACACGTCATGGACTACAGACTGACTTCTAGAATCTCTTCAAGGTTTTATATTCCATGCTACACAGGACAGAATCTGGTCTAGACTGAATCTGCTAGACTTGATTTCCCAGCTTGATAAGCTACAAGAATTCTCCTGGATTGTATCAAACCTCCTCCAGCTCAAATAATGGTCACCAAGATTTGCCTAAAGCCTAGTTAGCATCTGAATTAAAAGGTAAGGTATTAGAAAGGGAAAGCATATATTTATCCTTTTCCTTTTGGAGGTTCCAGTGCTTCCAACTTTTCATTTATTATAGAAGTTAGCACCTTTCTCTGATACGTTAGAATTTTCATTTACTTTCTGAATCTCAGCCTTAGAATTAAAAGCAGATAGTATCCATATTCTTCATTTACTTTCTGAATCTCAGCCTTAGAATTAAGCAGAGCAGATAGTAATCATATACTTTACATGATAAAACTGAGGCTCAGATAGGGGAAATGGCTCATATAAGATGGCTTAATTACTAATGGCTGAGTTAGGGCCTGAACCCATTTTTAGGTTTTCTAGTTCTTGAGAGTTCTCTTTCTCTCTCTTTTTTTTAATAGCAAAAAAAAATACTTTACTGGCTATTTCAGTTTTTATATACTTGTGGATACTGACTATATACACTTTTTAATTTTATTGATTTAAAATTCACATATAAAATTAACTACTTTAAAATGTACAGTTCTGTAGCATCTAGTACATTCACAGTGTTGTGCAATCACCACCACTATTTCCAGAGTTTTTCATCACCCTAAACAGAAACTGTGCTTATTAATTCCTCACTTCCTCCTCTTAGTCCCCTGGGACTCACTAATCTACTTTCTGTTTCTCTGAATTAGTTTTATTCTAGATATTTCACATATAAGTGAAATCAAACTATAGTTATCCTTTTGTGTCTGACTTCTTTCAGTTACTATGATATTTTCAAGGTTCAACTATATTGTAATATACCACTACTTTATATCTTGTTGTGAAAGTGAAAGTCACTCAGTCGTGTCCGACTCTTTGCAACCCCCTGGACTATACAGTCCATGGAATTCCGCAGATCAGAATACTGGAGTGGGTAGCCTTTCCCTTCTCCAGGGGATCTTCCCAACCCAGGGATCAAACCCAGGTCTCCCACATTGCAGGCAGGTTCTTTACCAGCTGAGGCACAAGGGAAGCCCAAGAATACTGGAGCGGGTAGCCTATCCCTTCTCCAGCGGATCTTCCTGACCCAGGAATCGAACCGGGGTCTCCTGCATTACAGGCGATTCTTGACCGAGTGAGCTATCAGGGAAGCCCTGTTCTTGTTGTGGTTAAGTAATATTCCATGGTATATATATGCCATATTTTGTATATTCATTCATCCATTGACGGACATTTGGGTTGTTTCCACCCTCTGGCTAGGATGAACATGGTCTCAAATCATTTCTTTGAATCTCTTCAGTTTGGGGGGTTATGTACCTAGAATTGGAATTACTGAGTCATATGGT